>NC_053398.1:102186024-102221624 GCF_905171765.1 Bufo bufo
AGCCAAGAAACTCAATGGGGAGAATTTGTAAACTTTTAAAAAAGGCAAAAAAAAAGTTAAAAATTATGGCAACTTTTCTCTCCTCTTACCACTTTTGAAAAGTGGCAAAAAAGTAGGTTGGGTTAACCGGCAGGGGCCAGAGCCAAAAACTATCCAACAGATTTATCACCACTAAAGACAGAAAATGGCGGAAATTGTAGTGCAAATCTATTCTAGGACAGTCCAAGCTGTGCCAAATATGTTAAAAGGCAGGGACCTCAATAAATCTCCTATATTTGAAAGGGTTTTCGAAGATTTGTGAACTAATGACCTAGCCTCTGATACTGATCGGTCCTCAGTATCTGACCAGTGGGGGGCCAACACCAGAGACCCCCGCCGATCAGCTGTTTGAGAAGGCACCAGTGCTTGTGACGTCACCAGCTCTGATGGACGGAAGCCTCCGCCTAGCTTTCCCCATAGAGAGTCCGGTACGTTTACGGATCTCCAGAAAATGCCTATGTTCTGCGCGATTCAGCGCAGGGCAAAGGAGAGCACTGGAGCATAAAAAGCTCCAATGCTCATATCAGTGAGGCTACCTGGGGGGAAATGGGGATATTTCTGGATTCAGCTCTGAACCCGGACAATCCCTTTAATCCTGTAAATCTTCCCAATGTCTGTTAGCAGCTCCAGCCTTAGAAAGTTCAGTGATTTTAGTGCAGCTCTGAAAGAAAGAAGCCATCGAAGCACCGATGCCTCCAAAAAAATTGGTTTGATATTCCAATATCTTATGGATATCTCTGACCAGTGCTAAGATTCTGTTTGTTTCACTGGGCTATTGTTCCTCCTTTCTCCTTGTTAGTAGTTTTGTTTTACTGTGCTACAGTATGTACAGTATATGTCTGTAGGAGTAATGACCCTTTAAATTGTCACTGTATTTTCAACAACCCTTGCATAAATCAAAAGTACAGTTGAATATAAGACACTTTGTGATATATGTTATTAGAGTAAAATACCTCTTATGAGCCACTTCTTTCCCACCCCCTTCACCCTGAACTGATCATTCGCCCTCAATTCACAGCTATAATCCTTTAAGACCAAACTGACTTATCAGCTCTGCTGTCTAAGGAAAGCCTAGGTGGAGGAGGAGTGGCAGTTGGATGGAGACAGAGTCACAGACACACAGAGGTGCTTCTGAAGGCTCGAATAAATCATCTGTCTCATCCCAGTGCTGGATTTACAGCTACACTGCTCAGCACTGCTGTATAATACCCTACATCAGGGATCAGCAACCTTCTGCACTCCAGCTGCTGTGAAACTACAACTCCCAGCATGCAAACATGCTCGGCTGTTCTCACAACTCCCATAGAAGTGAATGGAGCATTCTGGGAGTTGTAGTTTCAGAACATCTGGAGTGCTGGAGGTTGCTGATCCCTTTCCTACATGCTGCTGTTGCTTCTGGGTGTGCTGTGTAGGGGAGACATCATTGCAGCTAGTCTCCACCTGGTATGTCAGGGATAACTGACAATTAGAGCTGAAACCTGCAGAGGGGAAAAATGCAACACACAAGTCATATAATGGTCACATAGTGTTACTCCTCATCCACACACACCTTATTTTGAAAAGTCACCTGTACTAACTGGTACCCTGTAAAGGGTCGCTACATCTTCAGAAAACGTTTGATATGTTATAGATATATTAAAAGTCTTGATCGGTGGAGTTCTGAGGCTGCTACCGATCACTAGAACGAGTATAGAGAAGTGCTCATTCTCTACTCGCTGCAGGAGAGGAAGTGCGATGGACTCAATAGTCAGCCAATAGGCCCATCTTGCTTCCGTCCCCTGCAGTGAGGAGAGCGAGTGTGTCCTATGCAATCGCTTTTTTCTCCTCTTTCTAGCAATCGGTGGGGGTCTCAGCACTCCTCCCAATGATCAAAACCTTTGATATGTCACTATGACATAACAAAAGGTTTCCGAAACTCTGTGACCCTTTAAAGTAAATATGGCCAGGAACATTAAATTGTAATGGCATAAGGTAGGTGTAATAGAACACTAAAAGTTGTGCCCTGTGTTCTGTTCTTTAGGTGCAGGTGGGGACCACTCCTCAGGACCAAAGAATTGTGGGATATATCTCCTGCACTCACCTGCATGCCCTGGCAGGTAAGTTGGTTGTCTGTGTGTTTTAAAACAATTGTGCTAATGTGTCCAAACCATATACTTTAGATCAGTAGATACACAAAGGGGTTGAATAATTACTGAAGACTTAAAGGGCTTTTCCAGGAACACTATACTATATATGCTCATGTAGCTGCTCACCTCATGTACATCTTAGGCTGGGTTCACATCAAGTTTTTGCCAGTCATTTAACGTGTACAAAAAACTTATTCGTTAACGGATACCTCAGACAGATGCCATATAGTGCCATCCATTTACCATAGAGTTTCATTATAAAAATGTTTTTTCCATTATAAAAATGTATACCTTTTTTGTCCAGGACACAAAAGCGTGGTGTGCTACTCTTTTGTTTCTTTTTTTTCCAACGTATATGTTAAATGGATGGCAAAAATGTGATGTAAACCCAGCCTTACCCATGCTTTTCTTCAAATTAGACTCTCCCCACCTGTTCAGACCATGTAAACCAATCACTCTGGTTTGTTTAAAGGGGTTGTCCGAGTTAATCTGATGGTCTGCAATATATGCATAAGCTAAGCAAGTTTTAGGGGGAAAAAAATTATATTTCCTCATTTCCATAGTTCTGGCCCTTTGTTGACATGCAGTTGCAGAGCTGTGGGGGCGTGTAACGACAATCTCTAAGGTTTTCCTCATGAATATTTGCCTGCCTGCAGTCTGACTGCTGGGATACTCATGTTGTATGTGTGGGACTACAAGTCCCAGCTGTACAATAACATTGCGGATACACACAGGATCTACCTCCCCTACCTGTTCTTGTGCAATGCTCTGCAGACACTTCCTCACAGCCAGCAGAAGAGTACAGAGGAGAGAACTCCTCCAGTCTCTGTCAGCTCTGTGTCTGCAGAGTGAGGAGGGAGGGAAGATCCTATGCACATGATTTATCTCCCTGCAGCTGCACAGTACCTGAGGCAGAGCCTCCAGCCCTGAGCCTGTGCTGCTGATGGTAGAATTGAGTGGGAGGAGAGAGACAGGACAGACAGCTCAGCCAGCAGATCAGGCAGTGCAGGGGGCGTTCTCAGCAGACCGGCAGTTCAGGGGACGGGGCTTGTCACCAGTGGCGTAGCGTGGGGTTGCCAGCACCCGGGGCAAGCCATGTATTGCACCCCCCCCCCAACCTGTGGACACACCCCATTTTACAGATAATGTAGCAGTCCTATGTAACACCACAGATAATACAGTGATAATTCTCTGAATACAAATAATGTAGTAGATGGGTGTGAGGCCCCAGAATTCAGAACAAGCACAGTGTGACCTGAAGTCTGGGTCCAGGATGTGGAAGGGTGGGCCCTATTTTCAATCCACCCGCCAACCCTACCGTGAAACAAGTATGTGTTTGGACATTACATACATCTCTACAAAATATACAGTATAATACAGCACCACATACCTCATCCATCCAATGACATCTCCTGTCATGTAGACTTTCCTCAACGTCTTCATTTGGAGATAAGACCGCCATGACACCTTCTTTCAGCTGCGTCTCATCTCTGCAGAGTTTTATTATTATTAATTATTATTATATATAATGGCCCCTCTGTAATATTAGGATATATAATGAGCCATTATATATCCAAATAATACGGAGGGGGCCATTATATATTATAATAATACTGGGGGGGTCATTATATATAATAATTATACAGAGGGGCCATTATAGATATGTAATAATAATACAAAGGGGGCCATTATATATTATAATTATACAGGGGGGTCATTATATATAATAATTATACAGAGGGGCCATTATATATAATAATTATACAGAATTATACAGAGGGGCCATTATATATATGTAATAATAATAATAATACAGAGGGGGGCATTATATATCCTAATATTACAGATGGGCCATTATATATGATAATTATACAGAGGGCCATTATATATGATAATTATACAGAGGGCCATTATATATTATAATTATACAGGGGGGCCATTATATATAATAATAATGCAGGGGGCCATTATATATTATACAGAGGGGCCATTATATATAATAATTATACAGGGGGGCCATTATATATTATAAAGCGGGGCCATTATATATAATAATTATACAGGGGGCCATTATATATTATACAGGGGGGGCATTATATATAATATTTATACAGGGGGACCATTATATAATAATTATACAGGTGGACCATTATATATTATACAGAGGGGCCATTATTAATGGGCCCTCTGTATAATTATAATATATAATGGCCCTCCTGTATAATTATTATATATAATTTCCCCTCTGTATAATATATAATGGTCCCCCTGTATAATTACAATATATAATGGCTCCTCTTTATAATATGTAATGGCCCCTCTGTATAATATATATTGGCCCCTCTGTATAATATATAATGGCCTCTCTTTATAATATATATTGGCCCCTCTGTATAATATGTAATGGCCCCCATTCTTTCCCCCACCTCCATAGTGCCCCCAGTACTTACATAAAAAAAATGCCTCTTGTAACCTTTGCTCGGGCATCCGGGCGCAGGCGGTCAGGTACACATCACCGTGCCCTCCTGCGCTGCGTCATCACGTAATCTCCGAGACCCGGCGCAGGAGGTCGCGGTGATGTAATCGCGATCTCCTGCGCTATTCTAAGTGCTTCTTAGGCTTCAGGCGTGGCCTGAAGCTTATGAGGCAGAACGTAGGGGATGGGAGCCATAGGCTTCCATCACCCTAATTATACTGCCTGCTGCCTGGCACCCCCTACAATTTGGCGCCCGGGTCAACGCCCCCCCACCCCCACACTGCTTGTCGCTCCAACCAGCACAGCCTTCACAGTGATGCTCCGTGCACAGAGGCAGACCTGCTCCTCCTGCTCCTCAGGCTTGTGCACGGAACGTCATCAGAGCAGGGAGAGAAGCTGACATCACAGGTCATGTGACCCTCAGCTAACTAGGAGAAGAGGTCCACTGAACTGAAAACCCCTTACATTTGCTTAGTTAAAAACATACAAAGAACAAAAAATTTACTTGGACAACCAACCGCTTTAAATACTGTAGCACTTCCTGTTGCTTTATCCAGCCAAACCCATGATGCACTTCTCCTTTCTCTGCCACACCTCCAGCACGATGCCAAACTATTTTACAGCTCCTCCCACCCAGCTACTTACCTAGGCACTACCCTATCACTGCCCGGCCCATGGGCATAACATCACAGGAAATAAGAAAGAGGTACATGGACATGGTCATGTGACCACAGCTCAGAAGAGAAGATAGGAGCAGTAAAAGAAATACATTACAACATTACAGCTACCTTCATCTTGATGCAAATCTGAAAACCCCTTTAAAAGGGTTATGCCATGATTGACGTAAAACATGAAAATCAGACATTATATAGTACATGACAAAACCTTTCTAATGGTACATTCACACGACCGTAAGTGTTTTGCAGACCGCACATGGCCGGCGCTATATAAAGAATGCCTATTCTTGTCCGCACCCGCGGACCAGAATAGGACATGCTCCATATTTTTTGCGGGGCCGCGGAATGGAACAACAGATGCGAACAGCACACGGTGCTAAAATGAATGGGTCCACACCCGTTCCGCAAAATTGCGGAACGGATGCAGATCCATTTATACGGTCGTTTGAATGCACCCTTACAAAGCTTGAACCAGCCCTGTACCTCACATGGATCCAGAGATCTCCACTTTCACTATTCTAATTGCTCTGCTAGATTATCTTCAACCTGACAGCTCAGGGTGCGTGTCCTTTCTGCTGCACCTCTCTTTCTGTAACTGCCACAGCTCCTAACAGAACATATGGCTGGTGGCAGTTGAAAATTCCAACTGAGCATGTCCTACCAGCTCAGTGAGACGGACAAAAAATAAGGAAAAGAACAAACAGCAGGTGGCGCTATACAGATACATTTTATTGAATAGCTATGCTAAATGTTTTATTACATGCCATTACAAAAGTATTCCGATCCAGGTGCTGATTTGAAATGTAGAATGTGTTTCATGACACAACCCCTTTAAGGAGACTAGATAGTTATATCCACTGGTGATTTATGTGACTTTAATTATCCAGAATCAAGTGTCACGCAACGTCGCTTGTGACTTCTTATCCAAAAGAAAGAACTAAAATTTCAGCATGCTTGTGATTTTACTGCAACGTATGGTCTATAAAGTGTTGTCCCCTTGGCCACCGGCTGTTAGGCATTCTATGTGTATGATAAGTAAGATGGGGGTAGTCTGACGGTAGAGCCACTGGCACTGATATATAAATGTAAAGAACCTATACAGAACATCTTCTCCACTTTCTTTTTATAAACTACCGGTTGCTTTTTCTTGAAGGATCAACACTTCAAGCAGGTTTTGTGGTCTGCCCATTGGTGGTGGCAGTTTCCCGTGTAGCCGTCATCTGCAGCCAGCTCCAGGGCGCACTGTTTGGATAGTGTTGGATTAATGCAGACATGTATTTACATTGCTGGCCCAACTCCCTGACATTGTTTGAGTTCCCAATTTAAAATATGACGAGTGAATGTTACAAGTAATGTCCATGCAGCAAAAGCACTGATATTAACCAAAGCTCTGTGCCCGGTTTTGGATCTGTGTGTGGTCTCAATGAGACGTTATCAGCAAGTAGCCTGGGCTGTATTGACAGTAACAGTGCCAGTAATATAGTAGAGCCAGGGCCGTCTTTAACACGGGGCAAAAGGGGCAGCTGCCTCTTGAGCCCCGCTGGCCACTGGTGACGTGGGGGGCGGCAGCGGGGCACAGGGAGATGAGCGCTTCCATTGTGGAAGCGCTCATGTCCATAGTCATCTGTATCGCCGTCCTCAGGACAGATGGAAGTGCTGCGGCAGGGCAGAGGAGGAAGAGGTGTCCTGCAGCCTATCAGAGGCCGGTGCAGGTGGCGCGATGACGTAATTGCGCCGCCTGAGCCGTACAGCGCGGGACACAGGCCGGAAGAGGCCTGCATCGCTGCCAGCCTGATGGAGGTAAGTATAAGTGTTTATTTTTTTTATATGGTACCACTACTGGCACATGATTCGGGGGCATGAATGGGGGCACCTCTTACTGGCACATGATTAGGGGGCATCTATGGGGCACCTGTTATTGGCACATGATTGGGGGGCATCTATGGGTGCACTTGTTACTGGCACTTGATTGTGGGGCATCTATGGGGGCACTTGTTACTGCCACATGATTGGGGGGCATCTATGGGTGCACTTGTTACTGGCACTTGATTGTGGGGCATCTATGGGGGTACTTGTTATGGGCACATGATTGGGGGGCATCTATGGGGGCACTTGTTACTGACACATGATTGGCGGGCATCTATGGGGGTACTTGTTACTGGCACATGATTGGTGGGCATCTATAGGGTACTTTTTACTGGCACATGATTGGGGGGCATCTATGGGGGCACTTGTTACTGGCACATGATTGGGGGGCATCTATGGGGCACTTGTTACTGGACCATGATTGGGGGTATCTATGGGGGCACTTGTTTTTGGCACATGATTGGGGGGCATCTATGGGGGTACTTGTTACTGGCACATGATTGGGGGCATCTATGGGGGTACTTGTTACTGGCACATGATTGGTGGGCATCTATGGGGGTACTTGTTACTGGCACATGATTGGAGGGCATCTAAGGGGGCACTTGTTACTGGCACATAATTGGGGGGCATCTATGGAGGCACTTGTTACTGGCACATGATTGGGGGGCATTTATGGGGGCGCTTGTTACTGGCACATTATTGGTGCGCATCTATGGGGGCACATCTTACTGGCACATTATTGGGGGGCATTGTGGGGGCATCTATGGGGGCACTTATTACTGCCACATTATTGGTGGCACTTTTTACTGGCACATTATTGGGTGGCACTATGGGGGCATCTATGGGAGCACCTCTTACTGGCACATTATTGGGGGTACTATGGGAGCATCTACTGAGGCCACAAAGAAGGGGTATTTTATATGGGGGCTCTGTATAGGGGTATTTTATACTGGGGCACATTATGTTGGGTACTATGGGTTGAGTGCTATGGGCTCATTAATGGGGGGCACTAAGAATGGGTATTTTATACTTGCAAATTATGGGGGACACTGAGGGCATCTACTGAGGTACTATATATGGGGCATTTTATACTGGTACATTATGGGGGGCACTAGGAAGAAGGGTGGAGAGGAGCACTATGGGGAATTTACTGGGGGCACTATATATGAGTATTTTATACTGGCACATTATGGGGGCACTATGGGGACATTAGCTCAACTGGGGGCATTAAAATGGGGTATTTTTTGCGCTGGCACATTATAAGGAGAATTATTACTACTGGGGGGCATTATGATGGGCTTTATTACTACTGGGGGTCTATGGGGAACATGATTACTAGTATGGGCACTATGGGAGCATTACTATTACTATTATGTGTGCTCTAGCAGAGAATTATTCCTATTGGTGGGACTTTTGGGAGCACTATTACTGTGGGGGCACCTTGGCACAGTATCAGCTTACCACAATTATTTTTGTGGGACGTTATGTTTACACTATTAGTGTCAGGGGCACTATTTGCTGGGCGCAGTTATTTTAGGGCACTGTGTGCAAATAATTGTGGAAGGGCACTATCTGCATGGTATTACTATTATCAGGGGGTTTATCTGTTTCTGCAGTATAGTATTGGGGAGCACAACGGCACAGTATTGGGGGTGGTAGGATGATTTGTCCAGAAGATGGGAGGTTGATGGAAAAGTAGAAAAATAAGATATTGTTTGTCAAACTGCAGAGACGAGAAATGGCTGAAAATGGTGGTCTGGTCTGAAGGTCTGAAAGGAGAAGATGAGGAAAGAGAACATCTACATCAAAGAGACGTCACTGGATATAAGAGGTATGGGGTGCAGTATTACCCTGTATGTAGGGGTGGATGTAGGGGTTAGTAGTACAGTACTATATGCACATTGTAAAAAAAAAAAAAAAAAAGTATTCTGCAAAATACTATATATTTGTGTCAGAAGTTCTGCTTTTAAATTTTTTAGAATAATGATACAGCCATTTTATTTGATACTTTTGTGCTGATTCTTTTTTTCCTCTATATTAAGGGTCACCAGAACCACAACAGCTAAACGTAGTAGTTCTGGTGTCTATAGCATGTCTCAGCAAGCTTTTTAATGTAAGCACTGCCTTTTCAGAAAAAAAGGCAGTATTTACATTACTGCCAAGGAACACCTCTAGTGGTCACTCATCATTATTATAGTTTACTACTCTATGATGTGTGTGGATTTTTGTGTGTGTGTTGTGGTGGAGGGCATGATTGCATGCTAGTGTGTGGGAAGGTGGGATCCAGGGGGCCCAAGTAAATTCTTGCCCAGGGTTCAATCAATATTAAAGACGGCTCTAAGTGGAGCGGCTGTTGTAGGCATGTGTAAACGCTGGACTCAAAGACGGCTTGACATCGGCAGTGCTCCTCTGAGCCAGCAGCTTATTCAATCTTCCTTTTATATCAATATTCATATATGCAACTGATTCTCCTTATGGATTCATTTGTTGGACGTCTGATTAGTTGGGGGATTTTAACTAATTACTTGTTCTTTAGTCGTAGGTAGAGATGAGCAAAGTTATGAAAAATTTGATTTGTTGCTTTGCCGAATTTCACTAAGAAATTTGATTCTTGATTTTGTCACAAAGTGCATTTTTTTGTATGTGGCAGGCACAATAATGGGGAACCGCAATCGAGCCGCCCTGTGTCATTGAACCTCTCAGCTGCGGCATTCATTGCTGATCGTGGCATCTGAGGCTACCATTGAGGCCTTTCAAGGGTTAATCAGGGTAAAAATAAGAAAAAAATAAAAAATACTCACCTTATCCATTTGCTCGCGTAGAGGGCATTGCTGCCATCTTAATTGAGGACTCCGGGCAAAATCTCACGTGGTGACGTGATGACGTCATCAGGCTGGCCGGGTGCGGTGACGTCATCACTGGTGACGCCATTGTGCCCAGCCAGCGAGCCGGTGTGCTGATGTCATACGTCACCCCATGCAAGATTTTGCGTGCTATTTTCAATCAAGTAGGCCGTGACAGCCTCTTTGCGCACAAATGGATGAGGTGAGTATGTTTCTTTTTTTACTGCTATTTCAGGGAAAATTGATTCACTCACAAAGAGTGAGAAAATTCGGCTTTGCGGCGAATCTAATTTTTCCTGAAATTTGGATTGAAGTCAATTTTTACTACATGTATTATCCACTTTTTTTCCGGTTTATATATACATATATATATATATATATATATATATTGTGACACAGTGAGAGGTTTGGTCTGGGAAAACAGGTACTTTCCTCCCAGCATGTGCTGCTGGGCTGATTTACAGCCAGGTGAGGTCAAATACCAGACCGGATTTTAAATGCCAGTTCGGGTTTTTGCAGCACCTGGCTGTCCTTAAATAGGCAGCTGGGCTTAGAAGCCAGGTCTCTGTATTGGGATCTGGGAGCCTTGTGGATGAAGGCTTGCTACCTGTTTGGCGTGAAAACAGGTTGGTGCTGCTATCAGCAAGGAACTCTTTGAGGCATAATTGCCGCATGGTGTGAATTACCACCAACACCGCAAGGTGACTTTTTGCTTGAATATGACTGCTTGTTTTGTCACTTGTCTAAAGTGTGAATAAAACACTGAACTGTTTGATCCAAAGAACTTGTTGTTGCCTCTATTCTGCATCTGCTAATCCTGTCTACCAGAGCGAGTCCCCACAATTGGTGGAGGATGCAGGCAAAAGTAGTGAGGCTGGCGTCAACGCCGATATTTTTGGTTTCTGCATTTTTCAGGCACGGTTGTATGTCGTACATTAAACCAGCTGTATTACAACCAGTGCCCCACGACAAAATGAAGGCTGTTGTGAAGGCCGTCATGGAGGCTAATTTGCAGCAGCGAGAGACAAACCTGCAGCCACGCGAGGCTAATAAGCAGCAGCAGGAAACTAACCAGTTGCTGATACAACACGTGATGGCTTTGCAGACAGCAGGAGCAAACCCGAGCATCCACGATGCCCGGAAATCAGTCCATGCCACGATTCCTATGATGACCCGCCGCAGATGACATCGAAACCTATCTGGCGATGTACGAGAAAGTGGGAAAAGCTACCGCATGACCAGTGGGCTGAGGTCGTCGCTCCATTCCTGGCTTCTGGTTCCCAGTGGGTGTATTTCGACTTGCCGGATGATCAAGCGGCAGACTACGAAAAAGTTAAGGGTGAGATTTTGCAAAGACTGAGGGGGAATGTGTTGGTCCGGGACCAGCGGGTACATCAGTGGGGGTTTAAGCCAGCTGAGCCTGCGAGGACACAGTATTATGACTTACTTGCAAAAGTGGCTATAGCCTGATGTTCTGAGTACCCTGGCTATGCTGGATAGACTTTTAGCCAATACGTTCTGGAGGGCTTTGCCATACCCTCTCCAGCACTGGATCGGTCAAGGTGTCTCCTGGCAATGCCCTTGAGATGGTGGACCTGGTGCAACGCTATGAAGCTACCAGGAATCTAAAGGAGGGTTCTGTCGGGAGAGGGAATCGGCAAACCCCGGAAATCTCCACCCCAGGCCCGGAGATTTGAGTCGATAAAACCCGCCCGGGATGTACCCACTGCAGACCTGGCTCTAATAGTCTGCTGGCAGTTTCAGGAGCCTGGCCATGTAAGGGCTGATTGTCCCCATTGGGTTCAGCCCATGGACACTAACTATGGCTACTGTCAGTCGCTATATGCCAGGAGGCTGTGTGCAACATGTAACCCAGAGTCTCTAGATCACTTGTGCCAGGTGGAAGTGGGAGACACTCCGGCGGAGGCTCTGCTGGACTTGTTTTGTCACTTGCCTAAAGTGTGAATAAAACACTGAACTGTTTGATCCAAAGAACTTGTTGTTGCCTCTATACTGCGTCCACTAATCCTGTCTACCAGAGCGAGTCCCCACAATATATACACAGGTATATGTATATATATATATACATATATATATATATATATTTATATACACTATATATGCAAACAATCTCTTAGTACATTGTACTCCTTTATTTTTTGCACATTGCAGTTTATTTTAGATTTTTAGAGGGGAATGTATCATTCTTGCTACTCCAGAAAACTGGAGTGAAAAAGTCACAAAATCCGGTTTTGTGAATTTTTAAATGCCATTGCAACTTTGTTAATCACGACAAAGGGGTGTGGTGAGGGCAGGGACATTGGCCCCGACATATTTATCATTATTGACAACAAAACAGGCATAAACAATTACTAAAATATACGGCAGCTCTGAGCTTTCCGTGTGGGGCACAGACTGCCAGAGGAGGTATTTTATTTATGATGAGGTCTGTGCCTCACCATAAATTAAATGCCTCCTTTGGCGGCGCAGGCCTTATCAAGACCAGGGAACAACAATAGTATAGAGAGTAAAAATTAAGGCGGCACTGCCGGACATCACAAGTGTATGTACCCGGTCCTCAACTACCTGTCCCTTTCCAAAACGCAAACGCAGTGCAAGTACACACGGATGGAGTAGGCGGCGACGGCCGTTTCACGCTAATTTGCGTTTCGTCGGGCCCGACGCGAAAGTTAGCTCCAGCCCGAAGATTTTACTTTTGCATCAATAAAGGAACGTTTTATCTACGCTGGTGAGTGCCGCCTTTTTCATTATTCTCCGCTTATCGACCAGTGTAGCACACGCAGGGCCTTAGTTTTTCCTTTTAGATCAGCATTCTATTTACATTTTTATTTTTCTTGGGTAGACTTATTCTTCTTTTTTTTTCTTTTTTTTTGTATAGTTTTCTGGCCATTCTTTACATTGTTATACAGTAGGTTCTTGAGATGTATGTCTCTATTTTGTGGGGTAAATTACTTTATCTTTTATAGGTGTATGCATGTTTTATAATGTGTTGTTATGTTGTATTTATATAGTCTGGTTTTGGACACGTGTGGAACCTTACCTGCTATCCAGTGCGTCCGCCATGTATTTTCAGTTACGGAGATTGGCTGTTGTATGTCAGCACTGATTAGACCACAGAGGCTAGATTTCGTGATTAGTGTACATTCACTGGTTTTCCTCCTGGATTCAATGCATACTCAAGAAGAGTTAAAACATTGCGTGGGTGAATAAAGACTTGTATTAATTGGAGTGCTGCCTAAACATCTATCAGTCTGGTGTGGAGGACTCTATACCTGGTCCTGCAAAGTTTGTACCTTTATATTCAGTGTTGCTGGCCACTTAGAAAAATTCTGAGATTGTCTGGTTCAGAAGAACTATTTTCAAACAGCTTATTACAGAATTTTGCTATAGTAGTGGAGTTTCAGTATCTCATCCATTAACCAGGCTAGAGAGTGGCTGCATAGAGTAGATTTCACTCTTGAGGAGGACATGTCTACATACTACACAGACAGCTCATTTAGTAAAAACTGTGTTATTGTCAGTTTCCTTTGCGGTGGCGCTGCAGGAGAAATGATCACTTGCTGTTGGGCTTCACCATAGATTACAGCTAATAACAGTTGGTCCCAACAGTGGGACAACCTGTCATAAGCGTATAGTTGGCGAAACCGTTGGGGCTATTCTTTCCTCAAGTTTTCTTTTATAATTCTGACCAACCATTTGTTCATAATATGTTTATTCCTTCTGTGTTGAGCAATTACAACAACTATAGGGATTTTCCTCTTAAAGGGGTTGGCTACTTGAAGTGCATACATGTGAATCCCAATGTGCATTATATGGCACTTAAAGGGGTTGTCCCACAAAAAATATTCTACAGTTTTCAAACCAGCACCTGGATCTGAATATTTCTGTAATTGCATGTAATTACAAATTTTGTATAGTCACTGAGTTATTCAATAAAATGTATCTCTATAGCGCCACCTGCTCTTTCTATTATTTCTTTGTCCTGCTCACTGAGAAGGCCACACATGCTCAGTTTCATCCTTCAACTGCCTCCTGAGCTGTGATAGGGAGAGCATGGACACGCCTCCTGAGCTATGATAGGGAGAGCATGGACACGCCTCCTGAGCTATGATAGGGTCAGCATGGACACACACCCTAAGCTACAGCAGAAAAGACACGCCCCTTGAGCTGCCAGCTTGATATAAATCTAGCAGAGCAATGAATAGGGAGATCTCTGGATCCATGTGAGGTACAGGGCTGGTTCTCGCTTTGTTAGAAAGAGATTGTCATGTCCTATATGATGTCTGATTTTCATTTTTTACATTAATCATGGGATAACCCCTTCAATAATATAACTTTAGCTCTCCAAGCACTTGCCCAATTCGGACAGCACTCGCATCCAAAAGATGGCTGTAGATGGAGGAGAGTATGTCCAAACGCGTCATCATGCCTCCCCCCCCCCCCCCCCCTCCAATTTGGAGTGCACTCAACTCTAAATGTCCAGGCCTGCAAATGTATAGATGGCAGGTACATTGTGTTTCAATGAAGGAGGCTATTTTATGGATGGGAGCGTTGCCTGAGTGGGACAAGAGTGGCTACAATAATATAGAAAATGGACCTGACGATAAAATAAACATACATTAGGAAGTACAACATACACATCCTTCAGTCAGTGTGGAAACCAGCTGACAACACATATAATAGCCACAATATCCTTTCTGAAAACCTTAGGGAGTAGTAACAGATAACTAGGAGATGTCTAAACAGCAGCATCGGAGGATAAAAGAATAACTTAAAGGGAGTCTGTCATCACAGTTTCACCTTTTTAACCCTTCCCTTAGCTTTCTAGCAACATTACAGTTGATAAAAACGTTACCTTTATAAGCAATCGTGGACTTATAAAACTGGCAAAAATCATCTTAGTAGGATATGCAAATGAGGGCTCGCAGTGCCCAGGGGCGGCGTCAACCTCGTAGGTGCCCAGGCAGCTCTGCCTTATCGTCGCTTCCCCCTGCCCAGTCTTTCCCTCTGCCCGCCCATCCTTTCCCTCTGCCTGCCCATCTTCTTACTTCTTCTCTCGCCAAGATCTCTCGCCAAGAACCCCCGCCTGCGCGCTTAGTCCGTCGGCCGCATGCGCATTAATTACTGTGATGCCGTACCAGGAATGGACATCGCAATCCGCATACGCTGGCCGACGGACTCAGCGCGCAGGCGCGGGATCTCGGCGAGAGAAGAAATAAGAAGATGGGCGGGCAGAGGGAAAGGATGAGCGGGCAGATGGAAAGACTGGGCGGGGGGAAGCGACGATAAGGCAGAGCTGCCTGGGCACCTACGAGGTTGACGCCGCCCCTGGGCACTTGCGAGCCCTCATTTGCATATCCTACTAAGATGATTTTTGCCAGTTTTATAAGTCCACGATTGCTTATAAAGGTAACGTTTTTATCAACTGTAATGCTGCTAGAAAGCTATGGGAAGGGTTAAAAAGGTGAAACTGTGATGACAGACTCCCTTTAACATTTACTCTACATTGCTTGTAAGCTGAAATAACTACGGGCACAGATGACTAGAGAGCCAATGGTAAACCCAGCAGGTGGAGGAAACATTAGCAAAGCTGGATGGCAGTCAGTATATGGTGCTTTATTGTGTCAGTTTTCATGTTTCCCCTCTGTTGTCATCTGTGCCTAAGAGGAATCTAAAGATGGCAAAGTGATGTCATTAGTTCTAGCTCTGGACCCTTGGGAGGTCTTGGTGTGCTTATAATTACACTTGGACAATGGGAACGGAGCAGCGGCGCGGCGAAATAGCGGCAAGATGGATCCGACAGGGTGAATGCACACAGATGTCAGCCGTATATTTTGCGGATCCGTGTTTTACGGACTGAAAAATAAATACGGTCGTGTGCATAAGCCCTAACTTAGAGACTACCACTGAGGGGAAAAGAACAGACATTCATAAAAGGTCATAAAACCATCCCAGCTGTGCTGGATGCAGACAGTAAGGTACTGCACGTTTATGGCAATAAGACTTTATTGCTTTGAAAAGGGTATATTGCTTTGGCGCCCATCACACTTTGAGATAGACTGGCCATTCAGGTATAAGGTCTGCACCCAGCAACTAGGACATGCAGAAAGAGTTAATGAGGACAGAATTACATGCCTGTGGTTATTTGAGAAGATTGCAAAGTGAACTTAGAGTGAGACTCAGAGAGGATAACTGCCATCATTCCTACTTCCTATACACAACTATCGGATAAAGCCTACTCTGTAACATTTTCCAGAACTGTGTCTATTGCTGATGTATGAACTACTACTCCCAGTATCAATTCAGTAAAGAGAGACTTTATTTATTGCAAACAACAGGCCTGGACATTGACTCCACCATCCATCCGCCGGTCCCTATATTTGCCCTCCTGCCTTGCACCCAACTACCTAACATCAAGGGCACCTCCTCTAACACCAGACAGGAGCCCCCAAAAGGTCCAGGATGTGCCTTGAGGAAAGATTCACTGCCTGGCCCAGGGAGCATTGGAGTGAGGACAGCCACGGTGAACAACTCTTATCAGTGCCACAACTACCATTCCACTCCTCTCGGCTCTCCCCCTGCGGGATAGCTGCACTTGCGTTCCCCATGAAATAACAATTATTGAGCATCTTACATATAACACTCAAATTGATAAGAATTTTGCTTACATTTGTGCTTAGGAGCCGTCAGGAGTTTAGAGATAAGGGCTACAGATCCAGCCATCACAACAGTTCTCTGACGGATTCATTGGAAAAAAAGAAAGCAAGATAGTCTGCAGATATACTTAGAGTCAAAGCTGTAGAAGACAAAAATTTTAATAAAGACCAACTGAAAAACTGATTTGTAGCCCAAAATGAGCGGAATGCAATAATAAAAAAAAAATGCTTCCAAATGTGTCCTTAACCTTTAAGTTTGTGATATACAATATCAGATGAGGTTCATGTGGCCCTTTTGTAAAGTAAAATCTCACTTTGTGGCCCTTGGTCCAAAAAAACGTTGTGCAGCCATTTGTATAGACTAGACAAAACTGTGAAAATCTACCTCCAGCAAACGGCATGTGGCAATTCTTCTTCTATTGGACACTTCTCTAACATGAGGTCAGTGATTCACTGACATGGTGAATTGTCACAGTATTAACTTTAGTTTCCTAGGGTTTCTGTAAATGGAATTACACCATACACGTCACAAAGCCCCTGAAAGATTTTCAAAAGAAATAATGTTTGTTCTCTTCTTAGGCGACGCAATGATCCGATGTGAGCAGCTCGACTCGCTCCTGGAGTGGATGTCAGAATTCCGAAAATCTACCTCCTCCTCTAGTGCCGCAAACCCGGAGGAGCTGGTGGCCTTTGATGTAATCTGTGGGGACCTCAACTTTGACAACTGCTCATCAGGTAGGAGTTCAGAATTAAAACTTCAAACTACATAGAAAAACACTGGGCCCCAAAATAGTGGTCCTTATGTATCAATGTGTCAAAAGCTAAAAACTTGGCACCAGAGCTGACATTTGTGAGACAGCTACAGGTATATTTACATGGCATGAAACAGTAACATTAACAAATTCAATTCAACTAAATCCAATTCATCACCGCTTTCATGTCAATAGAAAAAAACGTTTCTATTGCACATGGTTAGTCATTGACACATATTGACTAACATCTAGATTTTGGTGTAAATTATGCCAAGATAGCACTTCGAGGTTAAGAGAAATGATTTGTGCCTAGCCTGACAAGGGGCGTGGTTAACGGGAATGAGGAGTGGTTAAGTAGGCAATAGTGATGGACGAACATCGTCCCGGACGGTTTGCGAACTCGCGAACGCGATCAAATGTTCGCGAACCACGCGTTCACGGCGGGACCCATAATGGCAGGCGAACCTGAAATACCTTTGTCATATTTACAGCCACCAAATACTTTCTAGAAGTGCACAAATAGTCCCACAACATGGACAGTGACATACCAGAGGGGATCATTGGCAAAAATTCCCACAAAAAATATGCAGTTTAATCAGGAGCCATTTTTATGCGTCTTAAAGGGAACTCTCAAAAATGTGCCCTGTTGGAGCCTAGGAAATTTTTATTTTAGGCCACTGGAGTACAGGCCCCAAAAATTAGGCATTCACCTGACAGAAAAGAACTTGTGATGATGTGGCTGGAGGTACATTAGGCGGTCACTGGATAAAAATTTTACTGTAGGCCACTGGAGTACAGGCCCCAAAAATTAGGCATTCACCTGACAGAAAACGCCTTTTATGCCGCTGTATATACATAAGACAAGGACCATTCTTTGTTCTGGGTTGTGGCGGATATTTGTGGGCTTGCATGAGTAAATTCAATTACACGTGGTCATCACAGGTGTTGAATTCCTCTGAGATCCATGCCTCATTCGTTTTTAGAAATGTGAGGTAGCCCACACTGTCGTGAGCTAGGCGAGTGCGCTTATCGGTCACGATCCTCCCTGCTGCGCTGAACGTCCTTTCAGACAGGACACTCGACGAGGGGCAAGCCAAGAGTTCCATGGCAAATTGTACCAGCTCTGGCCACAGGTCAAGCCTGCACACCCAATAGTGCAAGGGTTCCTCGCTTCTCAGAGAGTCCACATCGACCGTTAACCTGATGTAGTCGGACACCTGTCGGTCTAGGCTTTCCCTGAGGCTGGATCCAGAGGGCGGCTGTCGATGGGTTGGCTGCAAGAATGATTTCATATCCGAAGTGACCAACACATCTTCAAACCGCCCTCTTCTTGCAGGCGCGGTAGGATTGGTACCCACACCTGTTTTTCTGTGGGTGGAAAATCCTCTGCCAGCGCCAACAGCAGAATGCAGCATCTCTCACAGCAAGGCCTGGAAATGCTGCATTCTGACAGCCCTCTGTGATGTTGGTAACATGTCTGCCATTTTGTGTTTGTACTGGAGGTCTAAGTACGTTGCTACCCAGTACTGGTCCTTGCCCTTTATGCTTTTTATACGGGGGTCCCTCTTCAAACACTGGAGCATGAAGGCACCCTTTTACACTAAATTGGAAGCGGTAGAGCGCCCTGGCTCCTGCTCATCGCCCAGGAGATAGTCGTCCTCGGTCTCCTCCCCCCAGCCACGGACAACACCAGGGAACCCCGAAAAGTTTAAAGTCCTTCTCGAAGCCTGCTCTTCTTGCTCCTCCTACTCCCCCCAGCCACCATCCTCCTCTGACTCCTCTTCAGACTCCTGCTGACTTGTCTCAGATGTAGTAGCCCTCCCTGGGAATTCATTCAGCATTCCGACTTCCTCATCATCCAGCTCCTGCTCCTTGATGGCTTGATCAATGACACGACGAAATGCACGCTCCAGAAAGAAGGCATAAGGTACGATGTCACTGATGGCGCCCTGGCTGCGACTGACCATTTTGGTGATCTCATCAAATGGCCACAGAAGTCTGCATGTGTCGCGCATGAGCAGCCACTGGCGCGGTGAATAGAAACCAAGCTCCCCAGAACCTGTCCTGCTGCAGATTTCGTACAGGTAGTCGTTAACGGCATGTTGCTGCTGGAGTAGCCTATCAAGCATATACAAGGTGGAGTTCCAGCACGTCGGGCTGTCACAAATCAGACGTTTGATGGGCAAGTGGTGTCACCGCTGAATGTCAGCAGGCGAGCCATGGCCGTGTAAGATCTTCTAAAATGGCCAGAGATTTTCCTGGATGCCCTGGACCCCGGGGTATTTGGCAACGAATCGCTGCACGACTAAGTTCAGGACGTGTGCCATTTTTTGCCCTGTTTCAGCATGCTCAGCAGATTGGCACTGTTGTCGCACACCACTTTGCCAACTGTCAAATTGAGCGGGGTTAGCCACTGATCGGCCTGTGACCGCAGAGCAGGACCGGTGTGGCTCTTGGCTTCCAGGCATAAACAGCCGCAGCACAGCATGGCAACGTCTCACCTGGGACATCAAATAGGTTCTGGTGAGCTTGGGGGGCGCAGCGATAGAGACTGTAGCAGTGGAAAAAAAGGAGTCAGCCGAGGAGGAGACGGAGGATGGAGTAGGAGAAGAGGCAGGCCTGCATGCATTCCTTGACGGTAACACCAAATCCACACGGGAGACACGGGTTACATCCTTGACGGCCATCAGAAGGTTTACCCAGTGGGCAGTAAAAGTTATGTACTTTCCCTGCCCGTGTTTGCTAGACCACGTGTCTGTGGTCGGATGTATCTTAGCACCAACACTGTGAGCCAGAAATACATAAATACATTCACTTGCCACTGAACAAGGCAATATAGCTCTGGGATGCCCTTCTGGGAGAAATATTTCCATTGCAGTGTGCCAATGGCCACACATTTTTCTAAAGGCCTCCAAGTCCACCAGTTTACATGGCAGTAGTTGGCGGGCTAGCAGTTCCGACAAGCCAGCGGTCAGCCATTGGGCAAGAGGGTTATCCAGCGTTATCAAATTTTTACGCTCTAACATTTGGCCCACGGAAGCCTGCCTTCTGCCAGATGAAAGCGACGACGGCACGGTGGAAGATGGAGTGGAGGACAAATTGGAGGAGAGAGGAGAAGAGGCAGTAGGTGGAGCGCCGGGAGTGTGGCTTTGTGGGTTCTGTTAGCGTTGCTCCCACAGGGCTCGGTGATGGGAGGTCAGGTGCCTTCTTAAGGCGGTCGTCTCTAGGTGAGTGTTGGGCTTAACGCGACTTATGCGTTGACAGCACAGGCTGCAGATGGAAACACTATTGTCAGCAGCTGACACGTTAAAAAAATCCCACACTGCGGAGCCATGTGCCGATGTCCTGGGAACGCCAGAAGTGAGGTGCATGGTGGATGGCTTGCTCCAGATACATTTGCAGTCTGCTTTTTGCCTCCTGTGCCCTGCGAGCTCTGCCTGCTTCTCCTCCTTCTCCTCCGTCTCTGCTGCTCTGTCTCTCCCTCTGAACTCCCCTCTTTCTCTCTTGTGGGCACCCACGTGACATCCATCGACACGTCATCATCGTCACCTTCACCCCCACTGACATTAGAGATCTCAAAGTAGGCAGCAACAGCGGGGACCTCCATCCTTGGGCTGATCTGGGTACTGTCGTCAGACCGCTGGGTGGCGGCCGTTGCTACCTCCGCTTCCTCATCCAATGTCAAGAATGGCTGCGCATTGGTAAGGTCTGGGAATCGATGGGAAAATAATTCATCTGACTCGAGTGGAGGGGCTATGGTAGTGGTGGTGGTGTCTTTGGGGGTGCACACAGCAGAGAGTGAGGAGGGTGCAGAAGCAGAAGGCTGAGTAAGCCACTTAATCAACTCTGGTGCGTCCTTTGACGTAATCCCATGCACCTTCTCCAACTTTACACTTAGGCTCCGGCCTGGTGCACCTGCCTGACCCCTACCACCCCTGTGGAATGGCCTGCCTCTTCCTCTGCCTATCATTTTCAAAATGACCCTATGAAAAGTCCCTATAGAAGAGCAGTATTAGTGGAAGTGGGCTAGTAGTTCCGACAAGCCAGCGGTCAGCCGTTGGGCAAGAGAGTTATCCGGCATCATCAACTTTATACATTCGAACATTTGGGCCACGGAAGCCTGCCTTTATTCAGATGAACGCTACAACGGCACAGTGGAAGGTGGAGTGGAGGACAATTGGGAGGACAAATCAATATTTGGGGGAAGCCGGTATATCAATCCACTCTATCAGTATTTTGTGGAAACAGGTATATAGAACCTCTTATTGAGTATTTGCTGGAAGCTGGTATGTCAAACCCCTTAATATTTGGAAGCTGGTGTACTTTCTGTGTTAGAAGGTATATTATAGGTATATCACACCCCTCAATCAGTTTTCTTATGGGGGGCAACAGGTATATCACACCAGTTGCAATTAGTTATTCCAATAGCGTTTGTCCCTCTATCTAGCTGCAGTATTGCAGCAGAACCGCACACAACTGCTGCACAATACAATTGCTCTATAATATACTTTCTATGTTAGAAAGTATATTATAAGTATATTACACCCCTCAGTATATCACACCTATCAATAGCACACCTATACCAGTCCTTAAAAGGACTTTTGTGGCCCTATTAGCTAGCGTTTGGTGTCCCTAACAATGTAAAATGGCTGCCAGATCGGGTTTATTTATAGGGTAGGGGTTGTGTCCATGTGCTGAAACGTCTCAATTGGCTATCCTGTCCCACCTGATGGATGTGTCATGGGTCAAAATTCAGCACAATGCAAAAGAATATGGCGCCGGTGGACATTGCCATATGTTCGCTTGTTCGGAGAACCGTGAACAAGCAAAGTTCACCGCAAAACGACCGCCGGGCGAACCGCAAGGCTATCTCTAGAAGCAGGTATATCAAACCCCTTAATCAGTATTTTGTGGAAGCAGGTATATCGCAGGCCTGAATCAATATTTGGTGGAAGCCATAACAGTTATATTAAACCACCCTGTTTATTTGGGGCGACAGGAATATCGCAGCCCTCAATCAGTATTTTGTGGAAGAAGGTATATCACACCCCTGCCTCAATCAGTTTTTTGGGGGGCAACAGGTATATCAGACCCGTTGCAATTAGTTGTTCCAATAGCGTTTTTCCTTCTTTATAGCTGCGGTATTGCAGCAGAACTGCACACAACTGCTGCACAATACAAATGCACTATAATATACTTTCTATGTCAGAAAGTATATTATAAGTATATCACACCCCTCAGTATATCACTCCTATTGATAGGACACCTATACCAGTACTTAAAAGGACTTTTGTCGCCCAATTAGCTAGCGTTTGGTGTCCCTAACAGCCTGTCCCTGCTCCACAAAGCAACCTCTCTCTACACTGGCAAAACACAGAATGTAAAATGGCTGCCAGATCGGGTTCTTTTATAGGGTGGGGGTGTCTCCATGTGCTGAAAAATCTAAATTGGTTGTCCTGTCCCACCTGATGGATGTGTCATGGGTCAAAGTTCGGCGCAATGCAAAATAATATGGCGTGGGTGGACACCGCCATAAGTTTGCATGTTCGGCGAATTGAAAATGCGCAAAGTTCGCCACGAAACGATCGCAGGGCGAACCGCAAGGCCATCTCTAGTAGGCAACATTTTGCATTAGAGTTGCACCATAATTTAAGCATAAAATTCTGTTGCAAATTAAGCCAACCAATAGGCAGTATAGAGTTCGACAACAGTATCTAGCCATTCACCAAATTAATTATCCAGCCTGAGCCCCTTGGATAAACCTGGTGCAAGTTTGGACAGCCTATTTTTTTATGGAATTCCATTAAAAAGCGAATGGGATGCATTCTGTCTTCTCAGGCCTTTTGGTGTAAAAAGGAAGGAAAACGGCAAAGCAGTTCATAAGGAAGTTCAACCAAAGGGATTTCACATGGGTGTGACTTCTTAGGGTCCATTCACACGTCCGTGGGTGTTTTGCGGATCCGAAGAACACGGACACCAGCAATGTGGATCCGCAAAATAAGGATACCGGTCATGTGCATTACACAATTTTCTCACTCCCATCGGTAGAAATGCCTATACTTGTCCGCAAAATAGACAAGAATAGGACATGTTCTACAATTTGCAGAACAGTCACATGGATGTGGCATTTTTTTCTGACCAAGAGAATTGAATGGGCCCAGTTGCGACCTGCAAAAAATGCAGATTTGAAGTGGACCAAAACTACAGTCATGTGCATGAGGCCTTGTGATGCTCTCTCTTGCATCCAGAGCCACGAGTTCAGCACGAGTAGAGGTTGGGCAGCATGGGCTGCTTTAGCTACTCAAATCTCAGGATTGGTAGCAGCTAGAGATATGGGCCTGGACTTTCAAACAAGACCAGAATCACAGCATTATCTCCACTACATCGGGACATATAAAGTAGCTGTTAGAAATTGAGTCAGTAGTGAAAGGGTTTTAACCAGCTTTTACTTTCACTTTCAGCTGCATTCACTGCCAACCCTATTTCTAACAGTTATATCTTCCAATGTGGTGGAATTATTGCTGGGAGTCTTGGAATGCCAGCTTTCAAACAACACCAGGCCCAGATCTTGCTGTTACCAATACCCAGATATGAGCTTTACACATATAAAAAATCTACAATAAAAAAAAGTTGACATTTTCGGGAAGGTTTTTCTAATTTTAATGTGACTGTTAGGAGGTTAAATTACCTTTCCTTGACATTGGAAATAGACACAGGAAATAGAGCCAGGATGTAGAGATGCCACTGTATTCCCCATGTAGGGGGAAATGCCCACACTGTTTCTAGATTATGTACCTAAAGCTGCATTCACAAAGGTGATTAAGGGAATCTATGCAGCTGTGAATTACACAGAGAAAGCAGCCGTCCATGCATTGCATGGGAGAATTACCAACTTGCCAACTGTTTGGGGACCTCTCAGGCATTTCAGGAGAGTCGATAAGTATCGTTATACATTACCCTGCAGTCACTAGGTCCTCATAACATTGCATCCCAATCACAGAACCCTCACAAGAGATCAAGAAAGCCACATTCTCCCAGAAAAGTCTCTCCAAAAACATGCAATACAGTATTAACACAATACTTACCTTCAGTTCCAGCAGTGGGTCATGGAGGCTTCATTAGTGATGTCTGCTCTACACTGGGTGGTGTGAAGTGACTAGGTGAGGAGGATGGACAGGCAGCATAGGGATTTTAGGTTTACAGCACTGATGCCACAGCCTCATGGGGTTGTGTGACTTGTGCACAACCTTCTAGGTAACCTGAAATAAGGCACTATGTAATAGAGCAGGAGGAGCTAGACCGTTTGCTGTATGTAGATTTGTGGGTATAGATTGAGTATAGCTTGTATTTCACTAATTGAAATCTCTGCTCTTTCTATGCTTAGGAGTCCAGTGGGTGGTCCTAATCAGTGATTGTCAGCCTCCCCTATATAAGTGTGCTTACAAAGATAGCTGTATCGCCCACTGGACTCCTAAGCAGAAAAAGCATTGAGAAAATGAATTACAAGTTATACAGAATTTATTCCAACAAAACTATATATCAACTTGATCTTCTCCTCCTGCTCTATAGCACAATAGCTGCAATTTTCACTGCATTTTCAAAAGTGACAGGGGACCTTTAGGGCACATCACGCCTCCCTTGAGAAGGAGACATCACTGACCTCAACCTAAGATCCTGAGGATCAATTCTGCTCAGCTCCTCCTGCTCTATAACATGCTGTCCACATAAAAAACTGCATGTACAACATGGCAGGTTCCCTTTAATATCTCAGCCTGAGGCCTCTTGCACACGAACGTGTGCTGGAAGTGCCCGTGCTGCGAACCGCAAATTGTGGTCCGCAATGACCGTGGGCCAGCCGCATGAGGATCGCGACCCCATTCACTTGAATGGGGTCCGCGATCCACCCATTCCGCAAAAAGATAGGACAAGTTCTATCTTTTTACGAAACGGAACCCAACGAAAGCACTCCGCAGTGCTTCCTTGGGGTTCCGATCCGTGCTTCCGCACCGCATCTCCGGATTTGCGGGCCATTCAAGTGAATGGGTCCGCATCCATGATCCAGATTGCACACGGCCGGTGTCCCGTATGCGGTCCGCAATACGGCCACGGGGGACACACGGCCGTGTGCAAGAGGTGTGATTCTGTTAGTGTATGCCACCTGCTTGTCTCGTGAACAGTCACATACATACAAGTGTCGCTCACATCCCTCGTTCTGGTCTAAATTATAAGAGATTAATATGAGCTGTGACACATTTCAAAGTATATGCAGCTGATGTTTTATACTGATCCCAGCCTCGGTATTAGGCCACCTTTACACAGTCAGTATTTGGTCAGTATCTGATCAGTGACTGTGAGCCAAAAAAGCAAAGCCAATGCATAAATAAGGTATATTGGAAAGATTTGCATGGTTCTGTGTTTTTAACCTGCACCTGGTTTTGGTTCACACTCACTGATGAAAATCACTGACCAAACACTGACTATGTGAACGTGGGCTTAGGGCCCGTTCACACAACATTTTTATAGCGCTGCTTTTCACACGTGGAATCTGCACCAAAAAACTCCTCTAAAAAGCCGCCCATTCATTTCAATGGGAGGCAGAACAAGCTGAAAAAAAGAGTGTGGCAAAAAGAAGCAGCATGCTGTAAGTCGGAGCGGAATCCATGCTGATTCTCCCATTGAAATGAACGGTAAGCTGAAAAAATAGGAAGCTAAAAAAAAATGCGCCAAAAAATGCACCAAAACCGCACAGAAAATCAGCGCTGATTTTTTTCCAGCGCATTTTCAAAATCCGTCATGTGAACATCATCTAAGGGAGAGTTCACATCATTGTCCATTCTTTTGAACAGAAAAATTGAAAACAGGATACTGTAAAAAAAAAAACGGATCCTGTTGCACATTTGGAATATGTTTCTGCCATTTCCGTCTGGATTCCATTTTTTAGATGGAAAAAAAGTACTGCATGCAGGGCGGAAATGGCTCAGACGGATGCCAAATGTGCAACAGGATCCCTTTTTTTTTTTTTTTTTTTTACAGAATCCTGTTTTTGTTCTGTTCTTCTGACGGATCAGAAGAACGGAAAGTAAAACGGAAATGTGAAGTCTCCCTAAGGCTTGGGTTACCCCACAACAAAAAAGGTACAACTACATTGTGACATGTGTCGCACAACATTCATGTTGTACTAATGTCGTGCAACACATTTTATAGAGATAGTCAATGGTGTCGCACTGCGACATGCGACGCGACAGTCGCATAAAAATCCAACTTGTCGCGTCACAGCATGTGACATGTCGCAGTGCGACACCATTGACTATCATTATAAAAAAAGTTGTGCGACTTTTCTGTGACACATGTCGCCGTGTAGCCCAAGCCTAAGGCCGCCATACACAACGTGGCCAGCAGCAGGATCTGCATGCGGATCGCCACTAGTTGCCAGGCTGCACCTGTACGTGCCACTACGTGTACATGCTATTGTTTCCATTGTACAGGTATGGCGCAGCAATTAGTGATGATCTGCGTGCGGATCCTGATGCCCGGCCGCATTGTGGACAGGCTGCCTTCATTTCTGAACTCCAAACTCGATTTGTATATCTATCATACATGTATTACGCTATTGTTAGATGTGATCACACAATGCATTCGTTAACCGCAGTGTGAAAAAAGTAATGCAAAAAAGAGAGAAAAAATAAATAAATATAACTTGGATGGGATGTGGAGAGCAATAGACACAATCACTGCCTCTAACCAACTTATGTCTTATCATGCAGAAGATAAGCTGGAGCAGCAGCATACCCTGTTTACACATTATAAGGATCCATGCAGGCTGGGCCCTGGAGAAGAGAAGCCCTGGGCAATAGGTGAGCTGTGCGTGTGTGTTGGCTCAAAGAAATGCTAAGTATTTTCCACCAGTGCCCCCTGCAGGAAACTCTAAACACTGCAAGTAACGATGAAGAGCAACAGATGTATGGGAGGTGGATGCTTGGGAAACGGGGAATTATTAACAATATGGCTAAGGTCCTAACCGTGAGCTCATGCCCTTAATGGCGTGGTCATGTCATGGTTTGATGCGCGACACAAAAATTGGGGCAGAATTATGATACTGTCTAATAGAAAACCCGTCTCTGTTGCCCACAGTAACCAATCACATAACAGTCATTCATTTTTCAAAAGCAGAATACAAAATTAAAGCTGTACTGTGGATGGACTACAAAGACAAATTTTCTACAGTATCAAGAAGATAGATGACCAGACGATTGCACCACCAGGAGTGAGTTACGGCATGCACCATTCCCACCGCTCATTGCTGCCAACTCTTCTTCTCCCACTAAAAAAAATGCATGCCACCCTATCTATATACAGTTTAAAAGTATTCACTACTGGCGGCAAGAGCAGTTCATTGAATGGAGATTTAAAAGTGGTGGGGATTGACCATAAGGAACAAAGTACAAAGCCCAAGACAAAAAAAATACCAAGATTCAGTTGCCAAGTTTAAGAATCTCCTATCAAAATTATGTATCTTTACTGCTCCCAAAAAGGTTTTCAATTTGGACAGAAAAACAATGTCCACAAAGACTGGACTACCTAATGGTCCATGCTTCTCTATTGCCATGGGTAACGACCACAGGTATTTCGAGCATAACACTCTCAGACCATGCACCAGTCCATTTTTCCCTCACATTGTTAGATGTTATTCCCGCAACTTGGAGATGGCGCTTGAATGAGCAAATTTTAGAAAATACTAATGCATTCCTAGATATACAGTCGCAACTTAAGTTCTTTTTCGAAATAAACAAAAATTCAGGACCAAAGAGTCCAATAATATGGGAATCTCATAAAGCTTTTGTCAGAGGGCTATTTATTTCATGGGGCTCTAAGTTAAAAAAGGAAAGGCAAAAAGTCACAGATGATCTGTTAGAACAAATTTCAATATTAGAGAAAGAACATAAAAATAGCAGTCTGAGGGAAACGCAAGAGAAACTGAGAATCTTGAGAGAAAAGCTCCTCACTCATTTGCAAAATAAATCGGCCAAAGCTTACTTGCATTTTAGACACAAATTATATGCACACGAAAATAAAGGGGGGAAGCTTATGACGGCACTGCTTAAAAAAGAGAAAGCTAAGCAACACATCCATAAAATTAAGGATCATACGGGGAAAGTAACTTCATCTCTCCCAGAGATGGCTGCAGCGTTCCAAAAATATTATTCAGAATTATACAATATAGACAAAAATAACACTACATATAGTGACAGACAGAAGAAAAGCCTAATAGATAACTTCTTACAAGATATTTCCTTACCGAAATTAGACCAAGCAATGACAAACTCTCTTCTTACTCCTATAACACAGAAGGAAGTTTCTGTGGTCCTCGCCTCCTTCCCCCCAGGAAAAAGCCCAGGGCCGGATGGTCTGCCTTTGCTCTATTACAAAAAATTGCAAGATGTAATCATGCCTCATCTTGTGGATCTCTGCTCTTCATTATTTGAGGGTACACCACTACCTAGACAAACTCAAGAAGCTCATATTACCCTTATAGCAAAAGAGGGGAAAAATCTAGAAGATTGTGGGAGCTATAGACCCATCTCACTTCTAAATTTAGACTTAAAAATATGGGCTAAGCTTTTATCCTTAAGAATAAAGAAACTTTTACCTCATTTGATAGGTGAGGAACAGTCAGGTTTTGTCCCGGGGAGGGAGGGGAGGACCAACACGATTAAGCTTCTTACCGCAATTCACCAGGCACATGCAGAAAATAGATCATTGGTCCTTCTCGGAGTAGATGCCGAGAAGGCCTTTGATAGGGTGAGTTGGATTTTTATGCGCTCCACTCTCATAAAGTTTGGTTTCCCAGAAAGCTTCATAGAAGCTATATTTTCGCTATATTCTCAACCTTCAGCTTCTCTGCTGGTAAATGATTATTTATCATCTCCCTTTGAGATAGCGAATGGCACCAGGCAGGGTTGTCCTCTCTCTCCAACTTTGTTTGTTCTGGTTATGGAGACATTGCTTCAGAGGGTAAGACAACATCCGCACATTAAAGGATTCCCTACTCCTGAAGGTGAATTAAAGACATTAGCTTTTGCAGATGATCTACTATTTTTGTTGCCCGAACCGGAGGTTGGGTTGCCCTGCCTGGTGGATCTGTTTGAGGCTTTTGGAGTAATCTCAAATTTCAAAGTGAACGTTACAAAATCGGAACTGTTAAATATTTCCCTCACTAAACAAAAATATAATAAAGTTAAAAATATCTCCCCCTTCATATGGGCCTCCTCTTCACTTAAATACTTAGGGGTGCACATTCCTTCGGCTATACACAAAATATATGACATAAACTTTCGCCCGCTCCTTACTGAAATTCAAAAAATACTCTCAGAATATGACCTACCTCTAATCTCATGGTTCGGTAGGAAAAATGTCATCCAAACGTATATACTCCCCAAGATCCTATATAAAATGCAAATGTTACCGATTGCTTTACCACAAACATTTTTCACCAAATTAAGAACACTGTTCTCGAGTTACATATGGAAACAGAAACGTCCCAGACTGGCACATGAACTTCTGGTTAAAACTAGAGAGAAGGGAGGTATAGGCTTACCAGATATGCATACACTATATAAAGCAATTCAATTGAGAAGATGGATTAGTTTAGCTGGCTTCTCTGACCAGCAGAATATGTTCAGATGGTCTAAGAGAGCTTACAAAGGTGACTTACTGAGAGATCTGTGGATTCCAGCCAAAACATGTAGGAAGTTTGACCCATCAGATAATAACTTACTTTTCAAAGGCGCTGTAGTAACCTGGACTTCTTTGTCACCTTCTCTAGCCCCTAAGATTTCACCGTTATTACCTTCCAGCTTAATACCTGTGGTCGTTGGTAGGGAATCTTTGACCTTTAAACCCATGTGGGAGCAGCTGGGACATGTGACAGTCTCAAAACTATTCCCGAGCGGAGGGATTCCAGACCTCACAGAGTTAAAGGAGCTACTTCCAAACTTTGTTCTCACTTTTTTGCATATTTCACACTTTAACAGATGTTGTGAGATCTTTCTACAAAACAACTACCCCTTCAGAGAATTTACTGATTTTGAAAGGAACCTTTATGCTGTGAGACCAGAGTTTGGTAAGCTTTCTAGGATGATAGCTGTAGTGAGGGAAACCAAAAGTTTGCTTGAACCTGGGTATATTGCGTCCTGGGAAAAGGAACTAGGTCTATCCTTTTCTGAAAATGATAAGCGTCAAATACTCCAGAAGTCCCATGGCCATTCTAGATGTGTACGTTTACAAGAAACACATTACAAGATTTTAGCTCGATGGTATAAAACGCCTGAGTTTCTGTATGCTCACTGTTTATCTCCATCAAACTTATGCTGGAGGTGTAACTCTCAGGTTGGTACGCATGCACATATATGGTGGGAGTGTGTGCTTATACGCCCCTTTTGGTCTGAGATTGAGGGTAAATTAAAAGACATCTTGGGCATAAAGCTAACATTGACCCTGACCCTGGTTTTACTTGAGCTCCCTTTATCAGACAGTAGTCAACAGCCCTTAGTTTTAATTAACCATTTTCTTGCAGCAGCCAAATCTCTAATCCCCTTGAAATGGTTAAGTATTACTCCTCCTTCTGTCAGTGAATGGATTGAAAAAGTACATCAAATCTGCAGATTTGAAGAGATGTCCAGTAGGTCATGTCGCACACATCATAAGTTTCTCAAAATTTGGGATGCTTGGCTGAATTCTTCATATTGTGGAGAAACACGACCAACTGTCCCGCCTAATGCATGAGCTTCAGCTTGTAGAAATAATCTGATGAAACACACTTACCACCCACCTCCTCCCATACCACCTCTCCTTCCCCCCCCCCCCCCTCTCTTACATTTTATTTTTTATTTTCATACTTGTTATACTATGCATATTCTACATTAAGGGTACATCAACTTCTTATCTAGTTGATAGATATAAATAAAGTTGATGCTCGATAAGATGTCATCAGAATATGCAATATATAGTTGATGTAAAACTACTCATACATTGTACTGAGATTGTGTCATGTAAACTATTGTTACTTGAATCCCGGTTGGGAATGTTTGTAAGCTGTCATGACATTGTTAAATGGCTTTCTTTAGCTATTCAAATTAATAAAAACACAGATGATAAAAAAGAAAAACAATGTCCGTATACCTTCTTGTCTAGAGCAGTGAGTGGGGTTCTTGTCAGTTTTTCTGGTGGTCTATGGGAGTGAAGGTATCCCAGTATCCCTGGTAGTCTAGAGTAGAGAGCTGGTAAATGTTAAAGGTGTCGTGCAGGGTTTTTTATATTGATGACCTATCCTCAGGATAGGTTATCCATATTGGATCGGCGGGGGTCACCCCCCCCTCCCCCTTGGCGAGGTGGGGCTGCTTCCTGTTCATTACACTGCCCATCATCTCGGAAGTGGGGTGTAATTACAAGGACTCACTCTATTCACTTGAATGGAGCAAGTACTTGTAATTACACTACGCCACCACTGCAAAGGAGACAACGCGAAGTGGAGCGCCGCCTCCTCTTCATACAGCTAATCGGCTAGTGTGCCAGGTGTCGGAGCTATCCTGAGGATAGATCATAAATATAAAACCCCATGCACAACTCCTTTAATAGCCCTGTTGTGAGGCAGGGGACGGGCTAATGCCGCATACCTGGTTTCCAGTGGTTACTCACCTTTCCCTTCCCTATCATTGCAGGGAGGGGATAGAGAGGACTGTGCATCTATAGCTGAATGGCTGCAGAGTTCTCTCTATGATTGGGCAGAGCGCTCCTGAATTGCCAGTCACAACTGCAACTTCTACAGTTACACGTCACTGCATGGAGGTGCAGTATGGGACCAGAGCAAGTATGGGAATATGGGTATCGTATTATAGATCCATTAACATTTGTGCATGAGGCCTAATTTCCATGTTAAATTTTCATTCTGAAGTGGGAGGGGAGGAACGCTTCAGCGATTTTGACCACTCTAAAGTACAATAATATGTTATAATATGTTTATATGTTCAATTATTCACTCATTCCTCATTGTAAGTGCTGTAAAGTATGCTATGGTTATGCAGGAGGTCACCCCAGGCTAGTACAATATTGAATTCTGCTGGTATAACATATGATTTTCTGCTTTCACAGGAACACTGCTGGATCCTCAAGGTCTCTATGATGAGGAGGTGTGCACTCCTGACAATTTACAGAAGTGAGTAACTAATCAGCTACGTTTTTTGCTTAACTTGGACAAGCTTAGCAAAAAATGAACGTGGAGCACCCCAGCAGTACGATAGCAAATTCAGAAATGTACAGTAAAGGTTTGCATGTTGCCCCTGGTGTTTCATTCAGTGGGGTCAGCTTCACAAGGCTGGTACCAAAGTCTAAAAAAAATCCATACAAATCCTCTTTCACTTCTTCTCTTCCTCCTGCTTCTTGCTCTGAATCACTCACTCTCAATTCACTGATAAAATCCAAATTCGTTAGCAGATCACTGAGAGATCAGGTTACAGGCATAAATGAGTGAATGCGCTGGCACTGCGCCTGACATGTCCCCACCCCTGCCACTACCCAATGGCGAAGGCAGAGTAGCAATGCCACGTGCGCCTAAATGGTATTAAAAAAATTGCAAACCAAGCTGTGCAACCTCTGTAACATCGGCTATCACTTTTCAAACACCTTTATAGAGTCAAACATAGGGTACTGATGCGTCTGTCCTCATGATAATCCAATTCATCAGGGAACAGAATGCCTAGTTCACACATCAGTTATTTGTTCAGTTATTTCCATCAGTTAGGGTCCATTCACACGTCCGTTGTTTCTTTCCTGATCTGTTCCGTTTTTTGCGGAACAGATCTGGACCAGATCTGTACCCATTCATTTTCAATGGGTCCTGAAAAAAATCGGACAGCTCAATGTCTGATTTTTTTTCAGGACCCATTGAAAATGAATGGGTACAGAACTGGTCCAGATCTGTTCCGCAAAAAACAGAACAGATCAGGAAAGAAACAACGGACGTGTGAATGGACCCTTATTGTGAGCCAAAACCAGGTACAGAACAGGTATAAATCGTTTCATTGTACCTGATCTCTGTGGAGGCTTCACAATAACTGACCAAATAACTGAAGTGCGAATTGGGCCTTAGATTTTCTGCACTTCATGTGTTAGTTATTTAACAACCTGATTATATGACTGATGTAACCATGTGAAATAAATAAATATGGCACCAGAACCAAGACCAGTACAGAAATGAAGTACCAGAACATAACTCTGGAAATAAATACAGTAAGAAAACGAAGATCAATACAGAAATATGGTTTAAGAACAAAGGGGCACATTTATTAAGACCGGTCTTAATAAAGCCCTTCACTGTTGGTTATGGCGCCGGCCTCTACATAACTTTGGCGGATCCACCGCCGCTTCTAAATGTAAGACAGCTTCCGAGCTGTCTTACATTTAGACCATTTTCTACATTTGCCGCGCTCCCGTTAAAGTCTATGGGCGCGAACGCGCGACAATGCGCCCCCAAAGAAGCTCCTGTACTTCTTTGGGTGTAAGGCGTTTTACAGCGCGTTCGTACGCGCTGTAAAACGCGCAGGTGAGAACCATGCCCATAGAGAAACATGGGTTTTCGCCTGTTGAGCGCTTTACAGCGCGTAGGAACGCGCTGTAAAACGCTCAGGTGTGAACCAGGCGTAAAACAGGCGTAGAAAATGGTAAATGAGACGGGCCCATCCCCGCCCACGCCACACCCACCTTTTTAGACCTGGCGTGAGTGGGGAAAAGTCGCAGATTGCGGTGAAAAGCACCTCTGCGCCAGAAATATGCCTCAATTAGGCATATTTCTGTTTAATAAATGACCCCCAAAGTTCATTACATAAATAAGGTACTAGAACTAAGCACAGTAAATAAATACAGCTCTGGAACCAAGCTCAGTGCATATATATGGTCTAAGTCAATTTCAGTAAATAAATACAGTGCCAGAACCAAGCGAAGTTAAGAAATAAGACACCAAAGGTAAGATGGTAGAGAGATCAAACTCCCACAGCTCCCAGTATGAATTGAAGAATAACAAGAATACGCAGGGAGTCGTTTCGAAATAATTGTACCGCTTATCGTTCAGCAGCACACCATATAAGCAAAAGCAATCTGACACAGAGAAAAAATGAACACTCACTTCCAATGACTCCCATGTGACATCTTTTCTGACTGCAGTTGCTCTCTTTTTTTTTTTTGTTCTCCACCCAGTCGGTCAACGATGACCTCCCCCACCTTTTACAGCTCATCTCCAGTCTTTCTAACAACAAAACTCCTCAGGCCTCATGCACATGAATGTGCCGGCCGGGCCCGTGATGCAGACTGTAGGACCGCCGCATGTGGACGTGGACCTATTCACTTGAATGGGGTCAGCGATCCGAATCTGACGGTCTGAACCGCAAAAAAGTAGTGCATGGGGTTCCGCACCTCCGTTCCGCACCAACCTTCAGGATTGCGGACCCATTCAAGTGAATGGGTCCGCATCCATGATGCGGGGTGCACAGGGCCAGTGCCCATGTATTGCGGACCCGCTGTTTGCGGGCCTAGCGCTGTATTGCTGTAGTGTCAACACAAATAGTAGTGCCGTATGTAGTGCCCACAAAAATACTACCACACAGTGTTGTGCCCCTGAAAGTATTGTCATAGTTCTAGTGCCCCAAACACGACCATTTATTTATAAACCTCCATGTCCTTGTTTGCTTGATGCGTCCACTTGTGATGTCTGGGAATGACACAGACAGGCAGGATGACTTCTGTCATCTCTTCACCCACTATCAGAGGCCTCTGCTACGGGTCTGAATAAGGGCTCATGCGCCGTGCCCGTATTGCGGCCCGCAAACAGCGGGTCCGCAATATACGGGCCCCCGACGTTTTACTGTGCTGACGGATCACGGACCCATTCAAGTTGAATGGGTCTGGATCCGTCTGTGGAATCCGCATGGATGTTGCCCGTGCATTGGGGACCACAAATTGCGGTCCCCAATACACGGAACGGCCGACCAACGGCCATATGCATGAGGCCTAAATCTTATGAAAATCATGATGTTTAAATGTGGTGCTGACTTCATTTGCCGGATCCAGCAGTCAGGGAAGAGGTACTACTCACCT